>NC_056601.1:1061005-1103505 GCF_018340385.1 Cyprinus carpio
GTCTTTATATGGAAAAATAGGTTTCACAGATAATTGGTAATATTTTTTACACTAAGAAAATATGGTTTGTTTAAGAACTGTTTACTGAAAGGTACATTGGGGAACCAAAAATGGTAAAAATGGTTTTTCTATGGCATTGCTGCGAACCCTTTTGGAACCGTAATTTTAAAATGTGTGTGTGTGTTCAAAACCACAGTATGTCATCTGAGTTCTATGCTACTCGCATATTTCACATATTATAAGTATGTACTCAGCAAGGAAGTACATGACAGTTCTCCAATGCAAAAAAAAAAAAAGACGAAGTTGTACTTTCCAATACTTGGATTTTTGTTTGCTGCAAAGTGCACACTGCACACTTGAAAATTTTCTTTTCACACGAAAACAATAAAATGGAAGAGTTATACATCTTTCCACTACAATAGTAGGAAATGGTAATAATTATTCCACCACTTTCATCTTCTACGTTTAATTTATGTTGTAATAAATACGAGATACAAGCGCAGTCATAGAGAATTCAGAGTAAAATTTAGGGGAAATTTCAGTCAAAAAAAGGGTAAATGTTCCATTGTTAACAGTGTAGCGATGAATAAAACACTGCTTATACAGAAGATACTTTTAAACCAAGCAGCTTTCTGTTGGTCAGCTTGGCAAATTCTTTAATATTTGTACATTTGGAACTTTTTTCCCCTTGCATGAGACTCCCAATCGAACAGATTCCTATTGAAACGAGAGGAATTCGCCCACAAACACGTACAGGTATATGTGACCGCACCTCAAAGGTCATCAGCTTTAGTGGTTTTAGTGTAACAATACACAATGGCTTCTAAACTTCTGCTTATCGTAGTGGATACACTGGCTCAGGACATTAGAAAAAAGAAATACGGATGAAATATTAAATTCGAAAAATTAAAGACACTCACCCAGCTCTATGCAAGTGATCCCCAGAGACCAGATGTCCACCTTCCCCTCGTACTGACCCTCATCCATAGCTAAAATCACTTCTGGAGCCATCCTGTGGTAGAAACACACACAAGTGTCTAATCAACCCTGGAGCATCAGGATGCATCATCTTCCTGGACGTCAATGTCTGCGATACTGACCAGTATGGGGTTCCCACAAAGGAGTTGGCAGGAGAGGCAATGGAAGCAGAGCCAAAATCAGCCAGTTTGACCTGACCGGGTTCTGTCAGCAGGATATTACCAGCCTTCACGTCTCTAAACAAAATCACAGACACAGAGAAAGCTGAAGACAGACAGTATATATGTTATGCAATGAAAGGGTGTCTTGGAATAATATATATATATATATACACTTTGCAGAGAGAAAATGAAAGTAAAAATACCACTTTGTTACTGGAAGCTAATAAAACAGATAATAACTCACATGCTGTAAAGAAGTTAAATAAAGCATGCTCAATAAACAGTATACTAACATATGCGATCGTGCTGATATATACGTCATGGATTGGTACTTCAACTATAATGGTTTAGTACTTTAAACCCTGAAAACAAAGAGTACACACTATAAATCTGAAGAATCGCTCTTTTGATATTCAAAGTAGGCTTGGATATTTAATATAAATGGTCTGGTCAGACCAATGTTGGAAGCAAAAAAAGCATTTATTTATTTATCTGTTTATTCTGTTGCCATACCAGCATCTATGGCTATTTTTATGCCAAGATCAATGTATTTTAAAAGAAACAAATAGTAGTAACACAGTAGTAATGAAAAACCACCACTGACAACATTAATATAACAAGCACTTTATAAGATTTCACATGTCAATATCTGATAATATTTCAGATTTTTTATTAAACATTAATAAAACATTCATTAGAGAACTTCTGGAGTAAAAATGTTGCATAGTGGCATTTAAAGCAGTACATTCAAACAACCTTTCAATAAAAACTAATGAGTAAGTCTAAAATGACCAGATCAGCATCTTGTGCAAAACAGTCTGTAAAACAATGAAAATTTGCAACAACTTTCATTTATGATTGGGTCGACTTCATTTAACTTAGTATTGACATGGTTCTCGCATTTCATTTGCCATTTTATACAGGTTTAGTACAGGTTTGAGATCTGCTGGAGGAATTTAAAACAAAAGTATAAATAGCACTGTATTACTGGAAGCTAATAAAACACAGATAAGAACTCAACACTCATGCTGTAAAGCAGTTAAAGCATGCTGAATAAACGGTATGCTGACATATGCAGATTTGTCATAGATTAGTCATTAACTTTAATCTTCAAGATGTGTTGCTTTAAAACCTGAAGAGTATACACTTGAAATAAAAATAAAATTAAATGCAATCCATTTCTAATCATTCTAGTCAGATGATGCTTGGGGAAAAAACAAACAAAATAAAAAAATATAAAGTATATACAGTCACTGCAAACAAAGTTAAGGGGGACAAAAATAGCACTGCTTTATGGTAAGCATAAAAGCACATAAAACCCAAGTTTGCTTCATAAACAGATTATTAGATAAAGATTCATCTGTCATTTATGCATACAGAGGAAGCTGACATTGTGTAAACAGATATCATTCAGCGGGCGACTCACCTGTGGATCATGTTATGGGAATGTAGGTAAGCCAGTCCTAGCAAGGCACCGTGGGTAATGGCAGCAATTTCAACCTCTTGGAGGGGTTTCTTGTGAACTGGAAAATAAAAGCAGCATGCTTAATGACATCTTAACATGTGCAAAACAGCACTGAAACACTGGGTGTTTTTGTTACAACGGTGCTAAAAAAGGAAGAAGAAAAAAAAGTTTCAAAAAGAGTCATCCGATCCTGACACTACACCTGATTCTCTAGTAGACAAGAACTGAGAACTGGATTAGAACACGGCCTTGAATTAAACAGATGCGGACTGAATTACTCATACAGTGACATTATGGCAACGTTAAACTGGAATTTCTAAATTCCTCTTTTACACACACACACACACACACACACACACACACACACACACACACACACACACACACACACACACACACACACACACACACACATATGGAGCGATAATTGAAACCAACAGTCTATTATTAAAGCTGTGCATGTAGCCATGACAACATCTGAAGGAAACAAAAACATGAACGCAATGGCACTTGGGTAGTGACACTGGAATAAAACACAATGGGCTTTATAATGTGGCTAATAAAGGCCTTCAGCGCTGACTAAAAACACATGACAGCTCTAACAATTACTGACCCTCTGCGTGAATGCATGCAGTGCTTACTGTGGGAGTGTGTCTGCACTGTACTTGCATACTTGAGAGTGTGTGTAGTGTGCATTTCAAGTGTGAACTCACCCTCTAACAAGTCTGAAGCGGAGCCGAGACAATACTCCATCACAAGCTGAATGAAGGAAAAAGCAGATGAGAATATTGTGAAAGGGAGGCATGGCTGCCCCAGGGAATTCTGGGAATGAATTCAATGTAAACTATGTAGTTGTTAAAGCCATTCCCTCGCTTCACAAATGCATTACTGTATATACTGTATATCCTTCTCTTTTTTTATTATTTTATTATTATTTTTAATTGAAATGAGACATAACAGAAGACAGTAGAAAAACAAAAGAAATACACCAAAACCAAAGACAAACATGAGAGAAGAGAGACTTTGAAACAAGTAATAATAATAACTAGATATTTAAGTTTGTAGACAAACTTTAAGCTGGCTTGAAAAAGCCTAGCTAGAAAGATTGAAGTAGTTTTAAAAGCTTTAAGTTGGAAGGTTTTCAGTTTTAACTAGTTTGAAGTTCAAAGTAGTTTTAATGTTTAAAGATAGACAGACAGACAGATAGGAAATATTAAATTAAATTAGAAATTTTAGATGTAGCTTAATAGATTCCATGGTGTTTCTATGTGGTTTCGCTATGCGGTTGCTAAGGTACCTGGGTGGTTGCTAGGGTGTTACTATGCGGTTGCTAAGGTACCCGGGGTGGTTGCTAGGGTGTTGGTATGAGGTTGCTAGGGTACCCGGGGTGGATGCTAGGGTGTTGCTATGCGGCTGCTAGGGTACCCGGGGTGGTTGCTAGGGTGTTGCTATGCGGTTGCTAGGGTACTTGGGGTGGCTACTAGGGTGTTGGTATGAGGTTGCTAGGGTACCCGAGGCGGATGCTAGGGTGTTGCTATGCGGTTGCTAGGGTACCCGGGGTGGATGCTAGGGTGTTGGTATGAGGTTGCTAGGGTACCCGGGGTGGATGCTAGGGTGTTGCTATGCGGCTGCTAGGGTACCCGGGGTGGTTGCTTAGGGTGTGTTGCTATGCGGTTGCTAGGGTACTTGGGGTGGCTGCTAGGGTGTTGGTATGAGGTTGCTAGGGTACCCAGGGTGGATGCTAGGGTGTTGCTATGCGGTTGCTAGGGTACCCGGGGGGGTTGCTAGGGTGTTGCTATGCGGTTGCTAGGGTACTTGGGGTGGCTGCTAGGGTGTTGGTATGAGGTTGCTAGGGTACCCGGGGTGGTTGCTAGGGTGTTGCTATGCGGTTGCTAGGGTACCCGGGGTGGTTGCTAGGGTGTTGCTATGCGGTTGCTAGGGTACTTGGGGTGGCTACTAGGGTGTTGGTATGAGGTTGCTAGGGTACCCGGGGTGGATGCTAGGGTGTTGCTATGTGGCTGCTAGGGTACCCGGGGTGTATGCTAGGGTGTTGGTATGAGGTTGCTAGGGTACCCAGTGTGGTTGCTAGGGTGTTGCTATGCGGTTGCTAGGGTACTTGGGGTGGATGCTAGGGTGTTGGTATGAGGTTGCTAGGGTACCCGGGGTGGATGCTAGGGTGTTGGTATGAGGTTGCTAGGGTACCCAGGGTGGATGCTAGGGTGTTGCTATGCGGCTGCTAGGGTACCCAGTGTGGTTGCTAGGGTGTTGCTATGCGGTTGCTAGGGTACTTGGAGTGGCTACTAGGGTGTTGGTATGAGGTTGCTAGGGTACCCGGGGTGGTTGCTAGGGTGTTGCTATGCGGCTGCTAGGGTACCCGGGGTGGTTGCTAGGGTGTTTTTTATTTATATCCCTGTCTTTTATTTATCATTATATATTTGTTTTTTATTGAAATGAGACATAACAGAAGGCATACACCAAAGAAATATACTATAACCAAAGACAAACGTGGAATGTGTAGTGCAACAATACTCTCCAGCCTTCCAATACATGTGAGCAGAAAAGGATTGAATAAACAAGTAATAATAATAATAATTTGCAGTTGTAATATATAATATAAACAGATCAAGTATGTACACAATGCTATAACAATAAAAAGCTAAATATATGTAAAGAAAAAGGAGAGAGAAAGAAATATTTTTGTCCTAATATATAAAATTCAGAGTATAGTAGATAATTATTGTTTTTTGTTAGCATTCCTCTCAAGGCAGTACTAACCCATGCTGTGTTGTCCTTCAAGTAGCAGCCTTTGTATTCAATGGTGTTTGGGTGTCGCAGCTGTTCCAAAAACTTCACCTCTTTAATGATGTCCTGCCATTTCTGAACCCACACACACACACACACACACACACACACACACACACACAATTTTAAACATCTGTACTTCTGGTTTCTACCAATATTCTACAGATGCCAAATAACTAAAGTGCTTCTTTATTTATTAAAAACACAATATTGTTAAACACTAATGCTTTGATTCTATAATTTAGATAAGTTCAAGGACACTAGAAGAAGGTCTGCTTAACACTGAATACAGAACTGCAACACGTTCAAATACAAACTCAAAACTATCAGAGCTTGTCTCTCACCTCGGTGGTCTGCTTGCCGTTGTAGGACATCTTCTTAATGGCCACCACCTCGTTGGAAAAGGAGTTTCGGGCCTGCAGGGAAGCAAAACACAATTCCTTCATACTATTTTTGGCTTTTGCCACTTTTATTCGAAAGGTACAGCAGAAGGCTTTTTAATACTTTATACAACTTGCATGAAAAAAATAAGCCTCAATATTATCAGTTTCCATTATCGTCCTAATTAAACCAATACTGAAAATGTTAAAAGACAATATTGGCAATTCTGATATGGTCACATACATATGTGACCCTGGAGCACAAAAGCAGTCTTAAGTCTCTGGGGTATATTTGTAGCAATAGCTAACAATACATTGTATGGGTCAAAATTATCCATTTTTATTTATGCCAAAAATCATTAGGATATTAAGTAAAGATCAATGTTCCATGAAGATATTTTGTACATTTCCTACCATAAATATATCAAAACTTAATTTTTGATTAGTAATATGCATTGCTAAGAACTTCATTTGGACAACTTTAAAGATGATTTTCTCAATATTTAGATTAGATTTTAGATAACAAACCATACATCAATGGAAAGCTTATTTCATTTGAATAGCGCTTTTCACGATACAAATCATTGCAAAATTGCAAAAAGTTTGCAAAGTTTCTACATTATATTTAGGAGTAGGTTATTAGTGGTGACTATGGCAGAAATGTAAAGAAACAAGAATCATGCAGTTAGTTACAAATTAAACGTAATCAAACAGACGATGAACACTATTAACTGCAATGATTATATGTTGCGATTAAACTTTGCGATTTGATGTTGTTCCAGGGTTAGCATCATCTGTCTTTAAAAAAAAATATATATAGTAAAAATGTAATATTGTGAACTATAATTACAACATAAAGAAATATATATATATATATATATATATATATATATATATTTACAACATGAAGAAATATATATATATATATATATTTTAAAGTAATTTATTTCTTTTATGCATCATTACTCCAGTCTTCAGTGTCACATGATCTTCAGAAATCATTCTAATATGCTGATTTGCTGCTAAAAAACAAACAAATATTTCTGTTTTTTATCAATGTTACAAACAGTTGATGCTTAATATTCCTTTGGAAACCATGATACATTTTTCAAGACTCTTCGATAAACAGTTCTTTTTAAAAAAATCTTTCCTAATGTGCCTTTGCTGAGCATCAATTTAACATCTCAATATCAATCTAAACATGCAAACAGCAGCGTATGTTAAGTCATGAATGCATATTTCTTGACAGAAGTGTGTGTGGCAGATCATGAGGCCAGCTGGCCCTCGCAGTTAAACCGAGTGAACATCAGTCTTTAAAGCAGCGTCTCCTAGTTATTCTTTCCTCTTGAGAGCAGCCCTACATCTGGATGGACAGTGTGCATGCTAGCGAGTGAGCGTTTGAGAAAAAGACAGACAGAGAGAGAGAGAGAGAGAGAGAGAGAGAGAGGGTGGGTGGGATTTGCACAGTGGATTCCAGTCTTGCAATAGATTCGGAATCAAAGGCTTTATGCTATTAGCTCTCAGATTAAGAAATGCACAAGAACTTGTCATGAGGCTGCAGTTCTTGTATTTGACAGAACCGCTGCACTGTGGAGCCGCTTCGAAAACTAAATGACAGGCTCCAAGTTAAACTACAGTTAAGAACTGACTGACGGGGAGAATAAGAGAAAAAAAGCCTCGTCGAGCTTAGGTATTAAAAGCTATTCTGGTCTCTGACGTCTCGATGTGCCTTTCATCCTCTACAGAACTTGGAAAGAAAAAATATTACTCAAACTTTGGTAAGATTTTCAATATTTTAAAGGAAGTTTCTTATGCTCATCAAGGCTGTATATATTTGATCAAAAATGCAGATTTTTTTTTTAATTTTGTGAAATATTATTGCAATTTAAAAAAAAAGTTTTCTATTTTAATATACTTTAAAATATAATTTATTTCTGTGATGCGCAGCTGTATTTTCAGCATCATTCCTCCAGTCTTCAGTGTCACATGATCTTCAGAAATCATTCTAATATGACGATTTGCTGCTCAAGAAACATTTCTTTGTTATCAATGTTTTAAAGTCGTGCTGCTTCATATTTTTGGGGATCTGTGATACTTTTTTCAGGATTCTTTGTTAAATAAAATGTTAAAAAGAACAGTCTTTATTCAAAATAGAAATGTTGTGCTACAGTATACCCTACTATTCAAAAGTTTGGTGTCAGTACATTTTTTCTTTCTTTTTTTAAGAAATGAGATAAAAAGGTGATAGTAAAGATTTATATTCTTCTATTCTGAATAAATGCTTTTCTTTTTAACTTTTTATTCATTAAAGAATCAAAGAAAAAAGTATCAAAGGTTACAAAAAAAAACAGTTTCAACACTGATAATAAATCATCATATCAGAATGATTTCTGAAGATCATGTGACACTGAAGACTGGAGGAATGATGCTGAAAATTCAGCTGTGCATCACAGATATAAATTATATTTTAATGTATATTAAAATAGAAAACCAATATTAGAAATTGTAATAATATTTCACAATTTTAGTGTTTTTTTTCTGTATTTTTGATCAAATAAACACAGCCTTGATGAGCATAAGAGACTGCATTAACATAATCCCATAAGAGTCCTAAAGTTGTTTTAAATGATGTGCAACCTGTTCATATCTCAAAAAATGTTTTTCAAGGTTTTATGACACTTTATATTAATAAGTAAATTTAACATGGTCAGCTAGAGTTTTTTTTTTTTTTTAAGTATTTTCTACTTTTTTTTTTGTTAACTCATGTTGCACTGAAAAAAAAAATCATGCTATTAAAGCATGTGTTCCACTTACAAACTTACAAGCAAGCAAGCACCAAGCTTCTAATCCTTTTTTAAGATAATATGTCTCCTCAATATAGTTACTACCCAGAGACCTCAATACTTGGCACACAATGATGATGACAATCAGTGAATAGTGTTTGCGTATCAATGGGTCATTTTGACAGAATGCACATGATGAACTCCAGATTTCACAAAACAGCAAGTTACTAAACCTAACAACAAAAGCAACCTTAAAACAGTGTAAATACAACTCAAAAACAGTGAAAATGTAACTTTATTAATTATTCATGCCCCAGTGCATGATGTAGTATAACTTTTCAACACTCACAAAGTACACTGCTCCGAAGCTCCCGTGGCCGATCTCGTGCAGGTCGCAGAAGACTTCTTCCGGGTCATCTTTGAAAAAGAGACTGGCCCACTCTGGGTCTTTCAGTCCTCCCTTCTGCGTGGACGACGGCATCATGAGTTAGACAGAACCTCTGATGTCCACGTGCTTCTGCTCGACTTCATTCAGCAGGCCCGGCATTTACCTGCTTTGCCTGCGGACAGAGGGGAGCGCATTAAAGACGGACCAAGTGAGGGTCATCAGCAGACAAAACTGACTTTGAAGATAAGTTAACCCAAAAGTGAAAGGTCTGTCATCCTTCACTCACCCTCACCTCATTCAAACCAGCTTGACTTGTTCTTATTTGGAAGAAAAAACAGTTGTTTAATAATTTAAGTAATGACTTAATGGACCATTTCCAAGTCTTCTAAATTCTATTCTACATTTTTGAGTGATAAATGATGTTTTAATATAAAACATAAGCATACAAGTCAAGTGGACTAGTTTTATGGTATGTCTCTTGTGTATTTTATTCATTTTGGAGCTTGACTGTCCCTACTCTCATCTACTGGCACAATATTGAGTGACTAACATATTCTACATATTGTGCTTAAACTTAAACTCGCTTAAATGTTTTAATAACAAAGCAAGCAAGCATCCTGCTCAAATGCAAAAAATGCAAAAAATAAAATAAGTAAAATAAAAAATAAATAAATTAATAAATAAATAGGGGGAAATAATAGTAAAGTAAACATAAAAAAAATAAAAGAATAAAATAAAATAAAAAATTACATGTAAAAATAAATAGGCAAATATAAAAATAAACAAGTAAAAGAAAGAAATAATAAATAAATAAATAAATATCCCCACAATGCTGTTGCACCAGGAATAATATATTTTCTCATGCACATAACGGATGACACTCACATACCCTGAGATACTAGTGAATGTAAAATGATTATATACTTTTATGCTAAATACAGGCCTCTCCCATCCACTAAGTCTATACTGTGTTGTTCTTGGCATGCTTGTGCATGCACACGTGTTTGCGATGGTAAACTGGTGTGACACAAATGTGGCATCATGGGACGACAGCACAGCGTCTGGCAGCATTGCTCATCATGCTATCATGTGCACACACACACACACACACACACAGCGGCCACCTGCATGTAACACTGCCTACTGAGTCAGCAGACATCTGACACACAAGCAGCCACTGACCCAGGAACAAAAGCTGCTGAAAGTACTGTGTATCCAATACAGAGAGAGACTGAACATACATCCATCTGTACATTCATCATGAATATGATCAGCATTATTGGCCAGCACATCTACTATGAATACAACACCACTCCAAAGATGCACCTAAAAGTAGTCTTAATATATATATATATATCTATATATATATATATATATATATATATATATATATATATATATATATATATATATATACATATATATATATATATATATATATATATAGATAGATAGATAGATAGATAGATAGATATAAAATAAAGTAAAAGATAGATAGATAGATAGATAGATAGATATAAAATAAATATATATATATATATATATATATATATATATATATATATATATATATAGATAGATAGATAGATAGATAGATAGATAGATAATAAAATAAAAATAGGATTGTAAAAAGTGTTAGTTGTATTGTAAAATGCATCCAAATGGTTGTAGTATGGGGTCATCTACAAAAAAAAAAAAAAAAAAAAAAAACACTTTTGAATAGAGGGAGTATATTTATATATTAATTTTTTTAATACAACACCACTCCAAAGACGCACATAAAAGTATTTTTTTTAAATAAATACAATAAAAAAAAAATAAAAAATTAAATATAAAAAATTAAATTAAATTAAATTAAAATTAAAATATGATTGTAAAAACACTTTTGAATAGAGGGAGTGTAAATAAACTATTAACTCTAAATATAAATAAATAAATAAATAAATATTAATACTATTAATACAACACCACTCCAAAGACACACCTAAAAGTAGTCTTAAAAAAATGTATATATATAAAAATAAGATATAAAAAATAAAATTCAACTAAATTAAATTAAAAACAGGATTGTAAAAAGTGGTAGTTGTATAGTAAAATGCAGCTAAATGGTTGGAGTAGTATGGGGGGGGGGGGGTCAACTACAACAAAAAATAATTTTGAATAGAGGGAGTGCAAATAAATAAATAAATTTATATCAAGCTGAAATGTTTGTGAAATCAGGGAAAAGAGATGTTTAAGAGGCAAAGCAAGATAAAACAATGACTGATGAAATATTATGAAACAAACACTTTTTTTTTCTTTAAGAATAAGCTGCAATGATAAATTGTGCACAATAAGTCAAGAAGCATTTATATAAATAATGTCATTTTTGATTTCATGTCAACTTTACATTGCAACACTTTCGTTTTTTTTTTTTGTTTTTTTTTAATTGCAAGCCTTTCTGAGGCCGGGGAGGGGAGTATACTATAAATGAAACTCAGGTTCACACCATGCAAATCAAACCTAGTGTGAAAACAGCGGTAAACAACATCTTGCTCCAGCGTGCATTTCTAAGCTTCAACCCTACAACCTTGTTGCTAGCTCTGATCTAAAACCACTACACCACCAGTGCCACGAGCAAAAGCACTGGACACTGGATCCTAAACCATGAAACCCATAATTCAGTTTCAAAAGCGTAAGTGAGGTCCTTTTAATCCACTGACCAAATGAATGAAATCTTCACTATGCAATTACTGAATGAATACTGTAGAAAACTATTAGACTGCAGGTAGCAGAAGTCTCAACCGAAACCCATTCGTTCCAGATCATTTAAGATCATTTAATTTAGAGTTAGTGAAGACGTTACTGTACAGAGGTTGTTTGGGCTTTACAGTAACAGGACTTGATGCAAGTCAGCCGAAGTTACGTAAAGGAGAAACCACCGCTGTGCCACACCGAAGCCATTGGGTCTTGTTTTATACCCAGTACATGTGTCTACAGTCCAGCTACAGTAAATGTGGCTTCATTCAACCCTTGCATAACAGGACATTTAAAGCAACATTTAAAGGGATAGTTTGAAAATGAAAATTCTGTCATTTCTGTATTTACTCACCCTTGTGTCATTACAGAACATAAAATAAGATATTTTGAGAAACGTATCACTGTTTTTTTTTTTTTTATCCAGTGCTGCTTTGTTCACATAGTTCTTCAAAATATCGTTTGAATAAACAAAGTCATACAGGTTTGATACAATGTGAAGGTGAGTAAATTATGTCCGAATTTTCCATTTAAGGTCAATTATCCCAATTTATTATTATTATCAATTTATTCAATTATCCCTGTCCTGGGTTCAATATAAGCATTAGTGACAAGCTCTGAATAATCACCAAAAAGAAATCTGACTCCACTCATAGTTTGTAGAAATCAAGTCAATGGAGTAAGACAATAAAATGTTAAAACACACAGTAGCTGGGTTTCCACATTTCAAACATATGTCATTTAAACACGCAAATTGTTATGATATTCCGATTTTTTTCAGATAAATCATCTTGGAAGATTGCATGTGACGGCATGCCATGAATTTCACCAAATTGTCACATTCACAGAATTCACGTCTATTTTCTAAATGCATGTTAGATAGTATCGCAAACAAATGACCGAGTATATCTTTTACATTTTTTTTTTTTTTTGGACCTTGACCTTCCAGTGAAGACGACTTCTCTCTGGTGACATAATCCGTACTTAACCCCCAGCCTCATCTGCAAGCATGCATTCGTTTATGTACATAACACCCACATATTAAACTCCAATCAACAACCAATGGACACAACCAAGTCCTCACAAATAGGTTTTTTCATTAAATGTTACACTTTGTAGCAACGACATCCATTTCATCGTGAGACTCATGTGATAGAATCATTTAAACACACTTTCAGTGTAAGGTTACATCCTCCTATATTCTCCAAATTCTCTAATTTAGACGTTGTTTATAAAGCTTCACGAAACCCGAAATATTCCCCAAATGAACATCTATCATTTAGCCGTGCCCTAAAGCGATTGGTTGACCTGTTCAACCAGCTACAGGCAGAACAATGTCTTCTAGTTGCATCATGTCTGTCTATCGATCTGTCTGTCTCTCTGCCTTTTTCTGTTTCTGTCACTTTTCAACTCACGCGCAGAGTTGCCGCCCTTCTACCTTCGCTTCAAATGACGACTCCGAATACGACAGCATTTTCCTTGGCCCTCATAGGCTGAGATCCAGATATCTGCATCCAATAAGATTCCAGCAACCAGAGCCGGAGTCCCGCTTGATGAGAGTGAGATGATGCAACGTAGAACCAACAGGTTGTAAGAACCCAACGGTGAGAGTCAGTTTTATAACAACATCTATTTGGAACGTCGGTAGGAATAACTGTGAATCTATGGCTGCTTTGTGCTGGAGTTGAGAGATTAGCCAGCGGGTTGAGCCAGATTAGTGGAGGGGAGAGAGACTTCATTACTCTGACTTTTCCTCTATATAATGCTCCTTCTTGTGCCATCAGGTCCCAGTGGAAAGCTATCGGCATTACTAGTGTATCTGTGAATGCGTGTGTGTGTGTGTGTGTGCGGTGCATCAAACCTTGAGTCTGATTAAAACATATGTTTGACGTGTGTGAGAGAAGCACTCTTGTCCCGTGCTTCTAAACCACAGGCCTCCCACATTTGGAGAAACCTTGGTAAACATGTGAAATCACACCTGCACACCCAGACACAAGGGGTGAGTGGCATGAGTTTAACTTTACATCACAGCATGAAACTGTATATATGACTAGGGTTGGAAAAAGGTGGAAAATTTCCAGTACATTTTGGAAACATTCCAGAAATTTGGAAAACTTTCAAGGATTTTTGGGAATATTCCAGGGATTTTTGGAAAGTTTTCGGAAATTTTCCACCCCTTTGCAACCCTATATATGACACTAGTAATTTCTGCAATATACAGGAAAATGTTTTCTATGTGGTAATGTCTATTTTAAGATAATCCAATGAATTAAATATTGAAATATTTTCTAGTTGTAGTCGTCATGTTAGCATCTAAGCATCTTCATGGCAACAAAACTGAGTTGGAATAATACAAGAGTCTCACACACACACACACACACACACACACACATAATACAGCAGATACAATTATACAAGATTTTTTTAAAATTAAGGTATGATAAAAAAATCTAAAATCTTACTAAACAAGTCCCTGAGTGAGTGTGAAATAGGCCTATTTTCTCTTTGCATTTTTTACAGTAAATAAAAAGATGAATATTACAAATATTAAGACAATCATGCGATTAATTGTGGTAAAAAATTTTAATCATTGCCCAGCACTAATATATATATATTAGAGGTATAACGATACATGTATTCGTATTGAACCGTTCGGTACGAGGCCTTCGGTTCGGATCCTATTACATTTGGAAAATAAAATAGCTTAAAGTGTGTGAAATATAATGTTCTCAGTGCCTCTGCGACGTTACAAACAACGTGATGTCCCCGCGATAAACTCCCCTTGAGATATTGTCAAAAACATCAATTATTGGCACTATTAAGAGGATTTGGGCCTCTTACATTCCTATTTTTATTAGGCCTATTATTATTATGAAGTTACTTTTAATAAATTAAAATTACAATTAATTTGCCCCACAATAATTAGCTCATAACTGACATGCTGCAAGGATAACAAAAAGGTCTTTAAAACAGGTCTATTATACAATGAATTACAGGCCTATAATCAAAATATTAACGCTCCAGTCATCAATAAAAACCAATGAAATAAAAAGCACCGACAACCTGTTCAACACGAAATACGAATTAATTTTTTATTATGTACAGGCCACAAGAGAAATATTAAGGGAATAAATGAAAACAGTGTGTGGGAGATGAGAGACACCAATGTTTTATTAATTTCTCTGATGACTGTGTCAGGAGACGAAGATCTTTGATATGACTTGTAAGCAGCACACAGATCAGTTCTTAAGTCAAACTCTTTAATCAGCACTAACATGAGCTGTGCGTCACCCATTCATCACCACACACGAATAAATAACACTCGCATCATCAGTGCCAGAAATGAGCATTTCCTAATGCTACAGACACAGATAAAAGAATAACCTACGCATGTGTTAATTCAAAACACGACAGTAGGCTACTACATCAATGAATGCTGCATCTATTTAAATATTTAAATGGTGAATATTATTGAAAACAAACAGCGTATTCATTGCTCTACAATGAGTTGCTCTACAGGGTTTCCCAAACTGGGGCTTGTGAAGCTGATAAGAAGGTAATCATTAATTAAATCTTAAAAATGTAACACATCAAATGTAAAAATTTGATTGCGCAAAACTGCATAGTTTCAAAATCTACTTGTCGATAGGTTTTCTGATGACTAAATCCACTATAGTTGGTCTTATTCTAGATCTAGTTATGGTCATACTGTTTGCAATCTAAAAACATCTGTAAATGAAGCCAATCTGAAGCATTGCTAAAAAAAAAAAAAAAAAAGCCACAAAATTTGAACTAACCAGCTGCTGGATTCAACAGTAACCAAATTAATGATAATCACAACAATAATAATAATGTATACTCAGTTTTCATATTTGCATAAACTATCCCTTTAATTGTAAGAATCAGACAAAGGATGTAAAATAAAGATTTTTTTGCATTATAAGAAGATTTCTGGGGGTATATAAAAAAAATTAAAAACAACCTTTTTAAACATAAATGAAATAAGACATGTAGAAAATGTTCAATTGGTTCCCAACAGTACAGTGTGGTACCTCAGGCAGCTCATTATTAGGGAACAGAAGAATGCATGACAAAAGAGGTGGAAAACATGAGCTGAGAGGAAGAGAGGAAGAGGAGGAACAGAGAGAGAGAGAGAAAGAGGGTCAAAAAACAACCTTTACATTTCCCTTCATGTCCACATACTCGCTCGCTCGCCCTCTCTCTCTGCTGTTTGTGTGACTCAGCAGACAGTGTTGCTCAAAGCTGACCAGGGGTTGGTTGGGGGGTGGGGGGGATAGAACGAGAGAGATGGAGAGGAAGAGAGAGAAAGAGAGAGAGACTAGAAAGAGTTGGCTTCTCCTGCATGACTGCTTTAATTCAGTATGATCTGCTGCTTCTCCACACAGACGACTCTATTTAGAGTAACATCCTCAAACGCTGTAATATTTCTCCTTCATGCAGCGAGAGGAAGTGAGGGAGGAGGAAAGAAAGAGAGAGAGACCTTTAAAGAAAGTGACAGATGTAGATGGTCTGATGCTCTGCTGCTTAGCCTTCTGGATCACGACAAAAATAAAAAATAAAAATACTAGGCAGCATAAATACATGAATAAAGACAAACCAAATCTGAATGTCACTGTGGGATGCAAGCGGAGGGATTTAAATAACCACGCGATGCAATGCTACTGCGATTAATAAAAAAATACAAAAGGAGCACAAAGCCTGTAGGAAAGTTAGGACCAGTTTTACTAACAGCTTGTGCCAGCGCAAACCGTCTTTTGGAGTTGAAATAATACTGTCAGGAGTTACTAAAGACGCGCAGTGAAGAATTAGCGTTGAAAAGGCGTGGACAGTTATTTTTGCACCTGATTTTATTGAATATGCATTTGTAGGAGTCTCCCTTTCAGATGCAAAATTTATAGGAGGAGAGTATTCAAACGAATCATGCAACAAGCGTTTGCGTTTGTCAAATTACTGGTAATTGCAGCATTATTTAACGTCCAAAAAAAAAAAGCATGCATTAAAGCAGGAGGTAATATGTGTTACTGGGCAAATACAAAGCACATCAATGATGCTTGTTAAATATTTCTAACCAGCAGAATAATGATGTATATTCTTAATATTCAATTTACTGGCATCAAAATAAACAAGCATATCATAAATATTCAACATTTCTCATCACCATCAAACACTTGTCCTCTCATAACTTAGATGACTACACAAGGAGAAATTGAGTTTTGTTTGAAAGTTTGCAGAATGATTCACTCCTTACTATGAAAAGCTTTAAAAATAATCATAAAAAGAAGTCTGTAGGTAGGAGGCTGTTTGTAGCGCAGAGTTCAGGCGCTGCACAGATGCACCCGGGAGAGTACTGAAGGTCAGTGACAGCAACAGAGTCCAACTAAAATGTTACAGTGGATCTAAACATCAGGCGGAGCTTTACTTGACATTTAGAGCAAGATTTTTGTCCAAAGAGGCTTTCGGAACAACAGTTGTATTTGTGTGAAAAGATGTACAGTACATCTATAAAAAAACAACAACTAAGAACTAAAAAAAGAAAAAAGTAGATATTATATATATAGCTGTTTTAATTTTTCTTTCAGTTTAACATTTAATTTCAGTTTAGCGTCACACAATCCTTTAGAAAATAATTTTGAATTTATTTTATTTTATTATTTTTTTTGTAATTTTTGATGAATAGCAACGTCAAAAGAACAGCATCTTTCAAAAAAGAAAACAAATATTTTGTATCATAAATGTCTTTACAGTCACTTGATCAAATTAAAGCCACTTTGCTGAATAAGAAGTATCAATTTCTTAATAATAATAATAATAATAATAATAATAATAATAATAATCTTAACCCAAAACTATACACATACACACACACATAGGCCTGTTATATTTACATTATGTTACAATTAAAATATGAATTACATCACACTACACTAGTATAACACTAATTTAAAAATGCTGTAGTCGATAAAATTGACTTGAACTGCTGATAAACTGCAGCTCAATTTATTTTGACCCAAAAGCCATTTTAACGAGTAATTATGTGCATGCAGACAGCCAGAGTATCTGCATTGAGATTGGCCTGTGTGCTACGGTTATCTCCACAGAAGTACTCTAGTTTAAACAGGCTTGTGTGAGTCTGTTTACAGCTGTCGTTTGGGCCCCCGGGGCGCTGCTTCATGCCCCGAGAGATAAGATAACAATTTGAGCAACATGCAAGAGAAAATAAAGAGTTTTATGTTGTTTGACTAACCAAAGCACACATGCATTTCTTTTAATTAATAGTACATTATAATAGGCAAGGGTTGCGGTTTCTTTTAAAAAAAACAAAAAACAAAAACAAACCAACAACAACTACACACCAAGAAAAGAAGAACACTGATAAATGTAAATAAAGGAAGACAGGATCAAGCTTTTGTTAACAGCATAAATAAATAAAAATATAAATAAAATAAAAAGTTAGTTGTCAAGCATCAAACTCGTGTTTCTTTCAGTGGAACATAACATGAGATGTTTGAGTGATTATGCAGATATTTTCCAATTAAAGTAATTTACATGTTAACTTGTCCAAGTTTGGGGTCAGGACCTTTTATTTGTTTAGTTTTTGAAGTGATGTGATATAGTTTGTTGAGATATGGTTCTTTTTTTATTTAGTTTTTTTATTTATATGTTTATATTTATCAGAGAATGATGAAGAAAAAAAAAAAAGAATTCTTAAATAAAAACTGGAGCAATGGCAACTGAAAATTCAGCTTTGCTGTCACAGGAATAAAGTACATTTTAAAATATATTACACCACATAAAATTCTTTAAACTTTCACATTTCTTTTTTGACCAAATGAATGCAGCCTCTGTGGACATAAAAGTCATCTTTCAAAAACATAAAAAAATAGCAAATATATAAAAACAAAATGTATAAAAAATAGAATTATATATTTTCTCCAACCATGGGAACTAAAAGCTAAATGAAGTATGCAGTGGGAATGTGTGACGGAGAACTGAGCCAGGCCTGTATACGACAGACAGAGCAGATCACTGATAGCCCCGCCGGCTTCAGAATGAACCAGTTAGGAATTCCCAGCGAAGGGATTTCGACAACGGATTTGACGATTTTCTTGCCAGTCTACTACGCTGCAAAAACAGTACAAACACACAAGTGCACATGCCCTTCCTTCCTGCCCCACTTTCATCTCGCTTCACGACACAGCATTTAACGCAAGCAAAACCTCCTTTTCATTTAGAGTCATGCTGAAAAAGGCTGAGCAGCATCTGCATAACACAACCACACAAACCCAAACAGATGAGAGGAGAGAAAGTGAATTAATTCCCTTAATGTAATATAGGTCAATGGCACTGTGATGACTGTCTGTATTCAGTACGGTTCAGCTGATGAGGAACATGGGTTTTTGGAGGACTGACACCACAGAATTCAACCCAATCCATCAAACACTCATTTAGGGCCCTATAAAATCGTTTTTATTTTTTCCCCAAATTCTGTTTTATTTTTTTCCATGTTTCTGATTAAATTTTTCTGGATTCAGTTTTTTTTCCATTTTAATTATTCTAGACCCTGCTTTAATGGTCGAACTATTTTTTTATTATTAATCAAAAAGCATCTCTAATTAACAGAAATCATGAAACTTACACAAATGAACAGCAATTTATTAAAAGTTTAACAAAACTTACCTTTTTAAGGCACTAAGATTTTTTTTTTCTCAAAATCAGTTTTATTTAATTTTATCTATTTATTTATTTTCTAAATACTGTGTTTTCCATTACTTTTCTGGATTCCATTTTAATGGTTTCATTAAACTGTAAAAATCAGAAGCATCTCTAATTAATTAATTTTATTTAAAAATTATTATTATTTTATCTCTTTCTTTTTTTTCAGAAGTACTATGCATATTTAAATGTTTCTGCTAAATAAATACTGATAAATATTTTAACCTGGTAAATATTCCTTTTATTCCTATTATTATTAATTGGTAGTAATACTATCATTACATTAAGTAATATATTTGTCAGGTTCTTCAAGTTAACCAAACTTTTATTTTAATGGGTTGCTGTTAAGTTTCTTACTGTAGATGATATAACAATATTTTTCAGTTGCAGACAGTTGCATCACGATGCAAACTATTTCATATTTGATAGCTATACACCAGAAGGGAATAAATAATATAAAATAATAACAAGTTTGACTATTACTCAGATAAAGATCTGAAGGAGCTTGATGGTATAAATCACTGTTCACTTTGATGGGAAACAGAAGCTTGGACATTCTATCGAAGAGCTCCTTTTAATATTTCAGGGCTAGAATGACAAGAAGTAAATGATGTCAATATTTTAATTTCCGGGTTAACTATTCCTTTAACATGCATTTATATGACTCTGGAGCACAAAAGCAGTCTTAAGTCTCTGGGGTATATTTGTAGAGATAGCCAAAAATACATTGTATGGGTCAAAAATACATTGTATGGGTCAAAATTATCTATTTCTATTTTATGCCAAGTAAAGATCATATTTCATGAAGATATTTTGTATATTTACTTTAAATATATCCAAACTTAATTTTTGATTAGTAATATGCATTGCTAAGAACTTCATTTGAACAACTTTAAAGATGATTTTCTCAATATTTAGATTTTTTTTGCACCCTCAGATTCCAGATTTTCAAATAGTTGTATCTCAGACAAATATTGTCCTCCTAACAAACCATACATCAATGGAAAGCTTATTTATTCTACTTTCAGATGATAAAATCTCAATTTAAAAAAACTGACCCGTATGACTGGGTTTGTGGTCCATCTGTAGATATGTTTATTTTATAGCACTTCCACAAACAAAAAGACTACAGGGCTGATTATGCTTAATGACGATTTGTTTGCGTTGTTGATTTGGCGGAGAAAAAAAATAAAGTAGTAGTAGATATGCTTCTAGGCACATCGTGACAAATGAGGGATCAAACGAATGATCAAAGATGTCAGAGAACCAGACATTTTCAGTCCGTGTTTTGATCCAACTTTCATATTATAATCACAATCGTGACATCGACGATGCTGCAGCGTAAATCAGAGCATCTCTGGTCCCAAAACACAGCCATTCACTTGCCTCTGGCCTCCCTTTAAGTGTCAGCTGATATCTAATCTGATATTCTGGTGGTTCATGTGTCCGGCTGACTGAGTAGACAGAGGAAGACTAGCCAAAGTCTGTGTTTGAAAGTCTGCAGTCAATTTTCAGTGTCAACAGCAATAATTGGATGTTAAAAATGCACTCCAGTTGCAAAACTGGAACCAGTTTTCAAATCAACAAAGTTTCAGAAATTTCTGTATTCGGTAACACTATAGATTAGGGAATCCATTTTCACTATTAACTGAGAGTTTTCCCTCAATAAATTCCTAATTTGAAGTTTATTAATAGTTAGTATGGTAGTTGTTAGTTTAGGTATGGGGTAGGATTAAGGGATCAAAAATATGGTCATGCAGAATATGTGCTTTAATAAATAGCAAATATGTAATAAACAGTACATGCTAATAAGCAACTAGTTAATAGTAAGAATAGGTCCTTAAAATTAAGTGTAACCAAAACTTCCCCTTTTGAATACTTTTTTGAAATGGAAGACACACACACACACACACACACACACACACACACACACACACACACACACACACACACACAAAAAAAATGATTAAACAAAAAAATTAAATGCCACAGATTAATATTTATGGATGAAAAATGGATGAAAATGACAAATTTGACTTATGATTTGGAGAAAAACGACAAGGTTTGAGTGTGTTAAAGCCACAATAGCAAACTATAAGCGATTTGTAAAGCACAAAGAGTTCCTGCATTGTTAGCTGCTTGTTAAAATAGCACATAATAAAATGCAATACAAGACAATAAAATTGTGAATCACCAAAGCCCACTTGTCTGACACAATAAACCTGTTAATGTGCATTAGGTCACAGTTTGTTACTTGGCTACATGTCCTTTAGAGTATGCAATGCTTTCAATGGGAGAGACAGCAACCATGGAGCATCATGGGATCAAATGACACGAAAGAAGATCTCTGTAACTCTCAAGGTTACACATATGTGGGCTTGAACCCTGTAAACATTGAGTTACAGCCAAGACTTCGGGAATCAGACTATCCCACAGAATCTAATCTCACACGGCCTGTAAAGGTGGAAGAGATGTTTGTTGTGGCATGATAGAAAAAGACTGGTTAATGGTTTAATACATTGTCATTATTGATCGTTCATCTAATGGTGCTTTCAGGAAAAGTGTTTCATATGGTGACATGCCGCTCCAATAAACATGAAGTCAAGGTTTGGGGACAGAACAGAATCTTTCTTATAACAATATTGACATTTGGTGTAATCTCAGTTCATCTCAGGACTGATCTTTATTTTCTCTGACGGTTCGATCTCCCTACAGCTACGGAGTTATCAATTTCACAGCACACTGATTTCAGTCATACACACTGACTCACACACAGCTCATGCTTACCCAAACACACACACATCACGCACTGGCATCGAGTACAAACTACAATGTGACACTCACAGCGGCCTGCTAGAACTGCAGGACAGAGCATGAGACGAGTCTCCTGACATCCCATAATTCACAACCAGGCTCTAAGCTCTCCAAATATTGTTCTGGCACATGTAAAAAACATCTACAACTGCACACAGGCATTGCAAGATGCACAACAAACTCCCTCAAGGGACAAACAAACACTAATTAACTAGCGTTTCAGGCACTACCATGTAAGGGTCGACCGATTATCGGCACCGATATTAAGCATTTTTATGATTATTGGTATCATCATTTTCAAAACAGATTCGCTGATAAAATAAACAATTTTAAACGCACTACTTGACACATATATCTGTTCAAAATATCAGTTCTCGATCTACTTGATCTGTAATAATCGGTATCAGTGTTTAAAGTTAAACGTTTTTCTATAATCTATAATGTGATCACACCCACACGCATCGTGCTCTATACTATAATCATTTATCATATAGGCTATATTAGTGTTATTGTGACATAAACTTACTTTTCCCAAACTATAATGCCAAACTAAAATATGTTAAATCGACTGCAACATTTTGAAAAATGATAGGCAACCTTTAAATGCATCTGTTGTACAACTCATCTCCATTTTAGCAGATGCATAAATCCATTTTATGCATTTTGCATTCTCTGGTGATTTATTAAAGGGAATAATGATGCACAAAACATGATTTTAAAAAGCATTTTTCTTAATATTTATTTTTAACACTGCATTTGTAACTTAAGTAACATAACTTTATTGACATTAGTAACTAATCAAATTACACATTTAAAATGTAATGCATTCTATTACTGTGTTATCAGGAAAATAATTACAGTAAATACAGTAACAGTACAGTAACAGAAAACCACCAACTAACTAAACAAGCTAAGGCATTATAATATCCCACATGAGACCAACTAACCAACAAACTAACATTTTAACATGGAGACTACAGTGGCATTACGATTAATCTCCTAACTTCCTATCCAAAGCATACGAGTAGCACCACAATTCACCACAAGGAGACAGAGATGAACTTTTAACTTGAGCAACATGTTTTTAGAATGCCATTTTATTAATGAGACGCTGCAAGAGACATGAACACAACGGTCAAATGCATCCATCAAGTGCATGTGCAGAAAAAAACAACGGAAAAGCAGTGCAGTGGAATGAAAAACCCTGAATGAACTATTACCATATATCTGATATGTTTGCATAATGGAGACAGGCTGAGAGCTGCTGTTACTTTCTTTGTTCAGTCTATTTATAGTTAACAAAAGTCTACTGGTGTTATACTTTTAGTCATTCATCAATTTGAATTGCCTTGACCTTTGAGCATTTTTCTTATATTATTACTGAACATACGATATGTTTAAGATCAGTTTGTACAATATGTGCAGTCACATTTCATGGATCTTTTCTGCAAAGATATTTAACAAGTGATCTGTTTTACATTTGCAACATGATGACAACTCAACTTCATGTGTTCTGCATATGTAATAAAACTAGATTACTAGTTAAACGTAAAAAAAAGAGAAAAGAAACAGAGAATTAGTCAAATGTGGAAAATAAAGGGATTTTATTTTTTTGCCATAACGCCCAACCTACAAGTTAATAGAACTGACTAATACAATAACTATATACACAAGTAGAATTGAAGTTATGTCAAAAGAAGAGCATGAGCTTGACCTTACATTGGGTCTCAAACTGAGCTGATACTAAGGCTTTATTCATGCTTCTGTTTTAGCCAAGACAGCTGAAATATGATGTGAGACAAGCACAGGGTCACATACTGCACTTCTGCATGTCTGTGTGTGGATTTGGCTGATTTGATCACCACAGGAGGTGAATCAACTCTCTTCTGTGGAGCCAAATGCATCTGTTCACACACACACACACACACACACTGGAATTTACCCCACACGCTCCTGCAGCTACATATGAGCACAACGGTTTCTGTCTTTCAAGCTCACACAGGAAATCAGCTAGAATAATGCTCACTTCCCTCCCCTCCCCCTTCAACCACACACCTCGAAATACTAACATCACAACTCTACACTTTAAATTACATAAAATAAAAAATACACACTCATTCCCTCTGGAAAAGTATGCAGATGTGCGCACGCACACACACACACACACACACACACACACACACACACACACACACACACACACACACACACACACACACACACACACACACACACAGAGTCATGCTCTAGATTCAAAGAAGAGCTGCTCTAAACCCAACGGGATTTTCCAATCAGAGAGAGCAGAGAGATTAATGCGGAAGTCACACACACACACACACACGTGCTACCACTTCCCTGGCACAAAACACAAACCACCGGCTTTTTACACCATAAAATATTTAGACCCTAAAGAGTCTGAATTAAAGCCGCACAGAGCGAGCGCAGTCATAAACTCTACAAACATTAGCCATCCTTTTATGAGTTCCGCTGTCTTCATTTTCTCCTTCACACACGAGTATTATCTTGTGTGTGTGTGTGTGTGTGTGTGTGTGTGTGTGTGTGTGTGTGTGTGTGTGTGTGTGTGTAATGAGGAGCAGAGCCTGCTATCTGGCGTCTCATCTGCTGGAGATGATGAAGATGATTATGATGTCATCAGGCCCTGAAAGTCTCTGGACTCATTCGCATAAATTTGTGCATTTAAAAGTAGCTCACCTAAAATAGCTCTACTATTTTCACTCACACACACACCCACCCAAGACCCCTTACTACACACAGGATTTTTAATAACCTGTCGCACGGTCTCATAATTACGATATAAAGAGGCCATTGTGGCCTTAAAAACCTTTCTGTTCAAGTCGTGTGGTAAATGTTCTTTTTATATCACTGCAGAGAGCACCTGTCGATGACGAACTAAATCAAACTGTGTTCTGGCAAACAGAAGGTGAAAGATTATACAACCTTAAGATGAACAGGGTGTAAAGACAAGCAGGAAAGAGGAAATTGAAATAGAGCGATAAAATGTTGTGAAGGAAAACCTCAGGAAGTAAAAGCGATGCACATCTAGGCCACTGAATCATCACTCGTGCTTAAGGTTTGTTGTCACAAAACACAAACTGACAGTAGGATTTTTTTTACTGCAGCCGCCAGTAAAATATATATAAAATTATATCTGGTGTCTGAATAATTTTTGTTTTGACTGTATATGCAAGTCTCACGCTGTGTCCTAATCAGACAATGACCAAGCCATCTGTCTGTCCACACTGAAAGCATGCTGGGGTCAGTTTAGGCTCTTTTATTGCTTGTCACTTTGTCATGTTGCACTATAGTTGAAATAACAGCGCAGCCGCTAACCACCCCAAAATGCACCGCACGTCTATCATAAACAAAACTTGACGGTTAGGTGCCATGAGATCACTTCCTGTAACACAGGATATGAGCATCTGTCACCACAGGAAATAATTACTGCATGTAAGACACTAACTGTGAGCTACTATTAGTGTTTCCCTTGCTGACGGAGAGCGCCAGGCAAACCTAAAACACCAGTTCACCCAAAAAAACAACATAATTTGCTCATCCTCAATCCTGTATGCCTTACTTTTTTCAGAGGAACACAAAAGATGATATTTCGAAGGATGAAGTCCAAACAAAGGCTAAATACGAGCTACAGGCAAAACAAGTGAAAAATGTCCTCATCTAGCAATCCCAATGCTCCACATAGTAATGAAACGTCTAAAATTATCTACCTTCTTTGTTTTAAAAAGTTGAATTTGTCAACTAGAAGCACAGCACTTGCGTCTGACATTTTTGACAAGAACATGCAATAAGTGGACAGTTGGTTTACTGTTGGGGAAAAACATCTGATGTAACATTATATTACATCTGCGCATTACAGTAGGTCTTAATATATGTGACCCTGGAGCACAAAACCAGTCGGAAGTAGCACGGTGACATTTTTAACAATAGCCATAAATACCTTGTACAGGTCAAAATGATCAATTTTTCTTTTATGCCAAAACTTTTTAGCATATTAAGTAAAGATCATGTTCCATGAAGATATTTTGTAAATCTCCTACCATAAATATATCAAAAATTTGTTTTATCATTAGTACTATGCATTGCTAAGAACTTCATTTGTACAACTTTAAAGGCGATTTTCTCAATATTTAGATTTTTTTATTTTTTTTGCACAGTTTGGTTATTTTTTTTTAGTTGTTTTTTATACAAATATTGTCCTTCTTACAAACCATACATCAATGGAAAGATTATTTATTCAGCTTTCAGATGATGTATAAATCTCAATTTCAATAAATTGATCCTAATGACTGGTTTTGTGGTCTAGGGTCACATATAGGCCATCTGTCTCAATGTTAAAACAACTAAATTAAAGATGGAATCACTCGCTTGTTTTTCTTACTTGAATGATTCTGTTTAGATGTAAATTTGCTAAATGATTAAATTTAAATGTAAATTTAAGAAAGTAAAGTACGATACATTTAATTTGTTTCCTTCTATATTTGTTCTACTGTTTATTTGCATTTTTGTTCTTATTTTTAATAAAGATGAGATAAATATAATGATTAATATTAGTAATTATTATTATTAAGAAAAGAACTGGAGGAGAAGATGCATCGAGAATCGCTTTACAGTCAAATTGTTACCCTCTGAATCATAATCGAATCGAATCGTGAGTCAAGTGAAGATTCACAGTCACAATAACGTACTTTGTCGATTGGTCAAAACACCACAAAAAAAAAGTTGAGCATATATTTTTCCTACAGATTGTGCCAAATCGGATTTAAACAGGTGTAGCGCAGTCATATTCTGTCTGAACTCATTTTTGACAATTTGCTCAATGTGACTCATTTTGCCAGCACAGGTATCATTTATCGTTTCATCTTTAAAATATCCACTTCCTGGTCTGCAGGCTCGCCTCAGAAGGCACCACCACCGCCCACAGTCCATTCACTTCTGTCTGATGCAAACTGCACATTTAAATGGCAAACACTTTCTTGATCTGCCAGAATGTAATCTGGTTGGCGAATCTGATGCAACTGGACAGAGTCAGGGTGGGAATGGTTTCTGCCTGGAAACAAGATTGGTGTTTACAAGGTAACAGATCAGTAAGAGTGCTTTTAAAGAAGCAATCCCTGGACTTGCTCAAATTTGCCAGACTACTGAGCTTTGTTTTGAAACGGCGTCATGAATAGATCACAGATCTATAGGGCTGCATGATTTTGGGGAAATGTTATTTTATTATTATTATTATTTTTAAATCAAATCTGATTCGAAATGTGATTTAAAAGAAAAAAAAGAAGTGTAAGAACACAGTGCCACACTTGATGCTGAAATATGCAGGCTATATTTAAGTAAAACCACAGCCTTTGCGATAAATATTTCCCATGCATACAGGCCTAGTCAAAGTGTACTGTATATAGCCTTAAGAGAGACTACATTCACATGAACCATAGTGATTGTCAAAGAGATTACTTCTGGATTATGTCAAACATACGCAAATATTTACTCTTTATGCCCTAGTTTGATGTGGTGGGACCTTTAGTATTACATGTTAAAATGTACATTATAATACACCAGCCAGAAAACAAAACCAAAGGAATAAACAACACACCACATGATCTGAAGAATCCAATGAAAATGTCTTGTAGAGCCAGCAACATTTTAAAATGCTGCATCTGTTGCTGGATTACATTTGTTCCGTGTCAAATGTTACTAGAAACAAGGGTGAGATTATGTGTCAGATGCACAGAAGAGAAGAGATTATCAAACTGAGGAATGAAAACTGAGCTAGCAGTACTGAAAAGGGTTAAACGCTCAAGCGTTGGGCTTGATGTAGTGAGGTCTTTTATGCAAGAGAGAGATGAATGTCAGATGTTGAGAGAGTGATGAAGAAAGAGAGAGAGAGAGAGAGAGAGAGAGAGAGAGAGAGAGAGAGAGAGAGTTCCTCAGAATAAAAACTGGAAAGTGTAAATGTGTAAAAGCGAGAAAGACCTCCTTCTTAAGAGTCTCAGTCATGCAAAAGCATCGGATCGCACTGATGTGAACAGAGCAGAGCATGACACTCGAACACACACAGATGAGGCATTATGGGATATGATCAGTCTGTCAGAGAGAAAGCTCCAGTAGAGATCTGGGCTGGACTACATCACATCCCATGAGAACGTGTGTCTGTTTAACAGAGCTGAACTTCAACAGACCTACAGTAAAGCAATACAGCAACTTACAAACTCTAGAAAGAGTAACTGCAAAGGACCAGACTGCATATCCTGCATGCCTGATAAGGGAAAATGATTTCATACTAAATACTGAAGTGTAAGAAAGTTACAGGCTCTATCTGCGTATCATCAAACATAACAATAGCAATCAATAAATACTGTTGTTTTGCAAACTAACCACAATAATAACCAATAAACATAATTATATAATATTAAGACACACAAACACAAAAATACACACACATTTATATAAAACTGAGTGTATATTTGTGAGTTAGTATTATATAATATTTATTGGTTATTAGGATTTATTCACACACAAACACACACACACACACACACACACACACACACACACACACACACACACACACACTCCTTTCAATTACTTAATGTCAAATATTTATGTAGAATACAATAAGCAATTAGCAATAAAAAAGTCTTATATGTTTTTTTTTTTATGACAGTTATTTTTTTTTATTATTATTATTATTATTATTATATTTTTTTATATGTTTTGATGTTTATTATTATTTTTTTTATTTTTTTTTTTTATACATTTGCAGCATGGTGAGAACAAAAAATTCAAACAAAACAAAAAGAATACAATTAAAATATATAATAATAATAACAATAATAATATCATCATCATCATCATCATCAGTTGCAAAGATCATAGATGGTAGCACAATTGTTTTTTACAATCATTGTATATTACAAAAAAAAAACGTATTTAATCTTGTAAACAACTGACTTTGACTTTGACTAAAATGAACAGTTATTCTTCTAAAATCTTATTAGTAGAGCCAATTTAGTCGTTGTAATATATCCAGTATGCACAGCTGTGACATTATTTGAATTAGTGCAATTGCTGATGTTAGGTACACTAATGTTCACTGAGATTATAATTATTAAAAATACATATATGCACTTCTCAAACCTAATATATATTTTTCAGTCATTCATCATCCGTTGTCATTTTGCTGTTGTGTGGTTTCATAAAAGCATTAAGCCTGGATATGCTCAATCAAAATCTTGAATCTAAGCCACACTTGCAAAATTCATTTAAAATGAAATCTCCATCACCTAAAATCCTCAGTGATCCTATAAACTGATGTTAGCACTGTTTGCTGTGTGAGGCACATCAGATGGGTGAAACAGAGGGCTTTAGGACGGGGGCGTGGTGACTATTTATAGAACACAACTCATTACCTCACGCTCTCTTCACATCGACAGAGCTGTCCGTCACACTGAGAGAAACGGGGGGCCTGTTCCAAATCACACTCACGTACATGCACGCAAAATATTTACATATTTATTTTTAGATTGCACACAAGCTTCTTGTCTTAATGCGTTTTGTCTGTCTCTGAATGTGGTTTCATTGATTGGAACGGCAAACATTCTGCACCCCATTTACACCAGCACTGTCCTCTAGTGACCCGAGACAGAGGACCACATGAGGTGTGACAGAAAAGCTATCCATGAACTACAGATGCATGTGAACACAGACATGTTTCTCCACCGCATGTGCACACACATGCATATGAGAAATATGTCACATCTTAAAACAAAAAACTGTGCCACTCACCATTAAATATTAAACGGTGCATTATGACAATGCAACCTGACAATAAAAATCAAAGATGCGATGTGACAAGTGACTGAGAAGAGAAAATGCAACACAATCCCTAACATTCAAATGAACAGACCCCGATGTTTATTATAAAGTAGTAGTTTTGTAGAGATATTAGACCATGAAAATAAAAACCAAATTAACCAAAAGCATTATTTTTCAGCTTTGCACAGAAGATTTTTTATTATTATTTACTGCATATGCATATGCATTTACTGCATATGGTAATACTGTTCAAAAGCTTTTCAAATAAATGAATTATTTTATTTAACATGCACGCATTAAAACGTTTTAAAGTGACAGTCTACTTCAAACAAATGCCATTCTTTTGAACTTTCTATTCTATTCTACAGGTGTGTTTGATGACCTAGTTCGTTGTTTTCAGGCTGCTGGCATATTTTTTATTGTACATGCATCCAACATAACAAAAGAGCTACATTCCCTTCCAGTTTAGTAAATGACTAAATTCATTCCCTTGTATGATCAACTCTATGTCTTTTGTTTTTAAAGCGTCAGACAACTGACTCAATGTTTCTATAGTTTGGTCTAAAAACAGCCATCTATTTCTCACATTTTTTATCTAGTTGACATTTCTGCGTGACAGCACAGCGTTTATTTCCCCAGTACTGTGACCTAGAGAGCCAGCTTACTGTGACAGGCCTGCTATTGTGAACATGTAAAGCGGTCAATATCGGTAACTGAATCCACTGGAGCAATGCAATTACCTAAAGCATCAGCGGCATGTGTCTTTTACGAAGTCACACAGCTTTCAAGACCCTCATTAACATCTGCACATGTGAGTGTCATCGGCAAGGAAAGTATTCCTTGCGTTATCTTGAGCGGTGTTCTTCTACGAGGCTCGCTGAAGCTGATCACAGCTGAACATTACGACTGATGGCAGAGGTTTAATTTTTAATGCGCTTTCCTACTGGGCCATACACTCTCGAGCCACCCAGCGTGGATACTCTCATCCTGATGCATTTTTTAACAGAGACGTTGAGCTCACATGGAAGAGACTGAGAGAGAGAGAGAGAGAGAGAGAGAGAGAGAGAGAGAGAGAGAGAGAGAGAGAAAATAAAAAAAATTCCCAGTCCCAGAAGACAACGGTAGCCGAGGGAAATGGGAGACTCATCCCTCTCTCTGACGTAAGAAGATCATTAGAGCATGTCCATCTAAGAGCAAACCAATATTAATGACAAATGCATAGCATGTTGACAAACCACTAACATGCAAGGGATCAGACATTAGGTTTTAGTCAAGACCTGAAAATAATTAAGGTCAAAGGTCCCGAGAGGCCAAAGATCATTCTATGTGGTGAACAGAAACACATCCTCACTGAGCACAGAACAAAAAAAGAGAGTTTAAAGTTAAAGTCCGGATTAAGCGCAGTGAAAGAACTGATTGGGCACACATTATAACACAGACAGAGCGGTCCATGAGGCTAAATCAGTAGTGCTAATTATAACGAGCTGGGTGTTTTCAGGCCACTCTCTGACTCCCTGTGCTGCCATCAAAGGAGCGATGGAGGGCAAGTCAGCTCAAAAACAGCTCCCGTGGACTATGGTCAACTCATTTGAAGCTACATCATTAACTCGTACTTTAGAGGAACTAAGATTAGTCGAGATGGTGATTTGGCAGGCTGGAATCTATACAGAGGTTTGGTCATCTGAAACATCTGATATATAATGAAGTGGAGGATGATTGTAACCGTTCGGCCTTTATAAATGCATGCATGCATGCCTGGAAAGACTTGGGAGTGTGAACAAACACCTTTAGATCTACAAAAGACACTTTTACAAGCTCTAAACAAGAGGAAATATGTCTAGTGTGTGTGTGTGTGTGTGTGTGTATTGAGCGGTGTGTGTGTGTATTCAAGTTGACCTAACAACAAAGCCCTTGTCAAAAGCAGATGACAACACCCAGATACTACTACAAAGACACTATTAACAGCCATCACTGAACTGTGCTTCTTTTACTACCAAATTTGCTATAAGTGCAAAAGGTCAAGGTAAATTCATTGATGTTTATCCGCTCTACAACTGAAGATCACAGATGTTATGCAGCCCTCAAGTCATACATTTGGAAATCTTACTTGCAATGCAATTTTAAGCATAATAAAACTGATACGTTTCTATTTCTAGCAACAACAAAATTGTACAGAAGAACAACATTCGATTCTAATTTTTGTGAATCAAACGATTTTTTTAAATTAACGTACTGCCAACTTGGAATTTCTGCGTGTAAAACAATTCATGAGACCGTTTATAATACAAATTATATTAAAAATGTTTTAATTAAAAATTTAAAGTCAATTAAACATCAACTCATATTTAGAAATGTGTAGTATATTTGTAGATAGAGCAAAAATATCATCCAACCTCAAACCTGGACATGAAATGAACAGTAACTATAGGCAAATACTGCGACAGCAACATTAAAACAGTGTTGAAACCGATAACACTGACATAAAAGTGCACTCCTGGAAATTGCTTAATTCGTGGATAGCTGAGATGGTAAAGTAAATAAAATAAAATAAAATAAAAATCAACACCTGGTTCTAATGGGTGCATGACACATATTAAGCACTGAAATGGACCCAACAAAATTGCTTATGATTATTTGTACTGCCTCATTACATCACGTTTCTCTCCTGATTATTTTTTTGTGAATCGATTCTTTCAAACAGTTCATTTAAATGATTCAGCGTTTCTCTTTTTTTCTATTTAGTTGTATTAGTAATGGCATCATGGCAAGTATTGTAATTTCAGCTGTCAGTTTATTGCAGTAATGAATAAAGACGATTCTTGTTGGCAAACCAGATCATTAGAAACCGAACTTGTTGGACAAAGATGGTTCTCGGTTCAATGAGTTCACTCACGACTCGAGAACCGCTCGGAGCGATTCATCCGGTTCTGTCCAACTGATTCGACTCACAAGTATGATTCATTCGGACAATGATAATTCATCACGACAAGACAAATCGTGAAGGAAATTAATAGAAATCGCATATAACTAGCTTATATCAAAAGAAAACTGGATGCACATCCCTTTTTTAGGCTACAACAACAAATAAAGCCAAAAAACGACTCTGCTAGTTCATGCACAACGCTGACAGCGACAAATAACGGTAGAAAAATCTACCTTCATCCTCATAGAGGTGAGATGTTTCTGTCCTGCGCTCCTAATGACCATAAACTTCATTATGTCCATCCGATAGAATACACGCTGCATGTGTGTGAAAGAGATGCGCTGCTTAAAAAAGCTACACAAGGAGCGAGGGCTTAAAAAGAGCCAAGGACGCACACAAACCAGCCCAATATGACACCAGCCCTCACTTCTCTAAATGTATCTCAAACTGGACGCATGCTTTCATTTTAACGACTGAAGTGCGTCTTTACGCAGAAACTTGCATTAAAAGCGAATAACGCTTCCGACGCGCTCCTTCTTTAAATGAGTCCGTATGCATTCAAGTTATAGGCATATGAACATATTGAAGATTTGCGCTGCAGAGGAAGTGAAAGTTTGGGTGGTATAGGGCTGGACAGTTAGATTAGCAAACTGACTGAGACCCAGCAGGTGTTAGTTAGCTATATTAATAAGAAACTCAGTCTTAACATCCGGAGTTCTGCGACAAACAACTTTGAGTTGTGTTTAATTATTGTTGCCGTACTTTGAAATGAATGTGCACGGATATATGTCACGCAAACCCTCTGACAGTTTTATCCACGGAACTCATGGTAATGTAATGAATGATACTGACCTCTTTTCTGTAGGGTGACTGAGAGCTCCAGGGAGAAATTCACCGTCCTAAAAACATTTATTCCAGCCGAAAAATGCAGTATTTTAAAGGTTTTGTTGGCCCATGTTCGCCTGTCTGTCTGTCTGTCAATCGGACTTCCTGGATGAACAGCCGCGTGCGTGTATAGTGAAGTTCATCGCGCGCACGGAAATAAATGCACGAAATCTCCACAAAGTAGGCCATGCAAAGCAACACTTTTACCCTCAGTCCAGAATAAAACTATATATAACTATATATGGATGAAGCTTCATTAAGTATGATTAAAAGAAAATAATAACGCTCAGTTATTTCAGTTTTAAAAAAAATAAAATAAAAAATTCTCTCATAAGAGTGTTGAAATTATACATTTGCAAGAATTTCACAATTATGGGCTTGTTCCTTTTTTTTTTTTTTTTTTTTTTTTTTAAACACCTTTGATTCTATAATAAATGCATAAGAATGTTTCTTACAAAAAAAAAAATGAATTAATACTTTGCACTTTTATAACTTTTTTTTTAATAAACTGTCAATTCAGATTTTATAAAGGAAATCAGAAGTGACAAGACAGCAATCTCTGACAATGTAGCAGAAAATCGGAAATGTCATTAATTTGAAGAGTTTAAATCATGATCTAAGTAGCTTATTGTATATTTCATTAACAAACCTTTTGTGTGTGTGTGTGTGTGTGTGTGTGTGTGTGTGTGTGTGTGTATGAGTGAGTGTGAGAGAGAGTGTGTGTGTGTGTGTGTGTTTGTGGCATATCAGGACACAACTTTGTATAATGACATGGGTATGTCACAGGTATTACAAGGAGAGGGTGACTTATGAGGACATAACCCATGTCCCCATTTTTCAAAACACTTATAAACCATACAGAATTAGGTTTTTTTTTTGAGAAAGTAAAAATGCACAAAGTTTCCTGTAAGGGGTAGGGTTAGGTGTAGGGTTGGAGTAGGGCGATAGAATATACAGTTCGTACAGTATAAAAATCATTACGCCTATGGAGAGTCCCCACAATTCACAAAAACAAACGTGTGTGTGTGTGCGCGTGTTAACTAAACAGAATCTTGTCTAACTTTAATAAAGTGTAAAATGTCATTGCATCACACATTACAAAAAAAATAAATAAATAAATCCACTTGGGGGTTCATATGAAACATTGCATGAATATTTGAAGCCTGGTCAAATTAAAGCATGATATCTGTGTCTTATGAAACACAAGCTGTCGTTCTGGCAGACTGGCTTCAATATAAGTTCTTTTAAAACTAGCCAGAAAGTTTTGAGGATGTTTTTACAGAACAATGACCTCTTAATAATTCTTCACGTCAAAAGATCAAAGGAATTTTGGTTTCTCAGTCCATGACCCCTTTAAACATTAAACATGCATTCAATCATAAAAGCACTGTGTGTCAACACGCGTTAATTCAGTCTATATGAGTGTAAACAAACACTATGTGTCACTTGACCAGTTGTAGTAATAAATGTAACACTTCAGGAAGGTTCAAGGAAAATCAATCGAGCGCAGAGGAGACTAGTGACACCAGATACGATAAAGACGCTTTTAATTATAAAAATACACCTGCAAGACGAAACAGATAATAATAAATGTGAATGCCACGAATAAAACGCCCTTACCGAGTCAATCCAGGTTTAACTCCATAGAAGTCCGCTTATACGCGAATATTTTCATGCGAATAAGCGACGAACAGAACAAATCCGCCTTATTTCTCCTGTAGCTCTTGTAAAGAGGAATGTCGAGGGAAATAAACTTCCAAACTCATTGCAAGCGGCGTCTCAGAGCTCCTACACATGCAAATGCATCAACCTGTTTTATTTTCGACAGACGTCATGACTCTCTCTCTCTCTCTCTCTCTCTCGCGCTCTCTCTCTCTCTCGGTGTGATGATAATACGTCCATACAGTTCGTGTTATGATATCCACCACAAATACTGTACTGAACCCCGAGCGACTCACATAGAGCTGACACGCGTCTTTTACAAGCCCCTCGTACCTGCTACAAGGTAACAGCGCTGATACGAGCTGGATACAATTGAATCAAAGCGCTCTGAAACTCAACAGCGCCACCTGCCGCTTGAGCAAGGAACAACTCATTAACACACATTAGAGATGATGACACGGTAGTCGCAGACAATTAAAAAAAAAAAATGGTATGACAGGATTATAATCTAGTGTAATGATGATTAGTTCGAGGATTTAATGTAGGTTACTCCGCCTGGCCATAATATAATATTTTACAATATTTATGCATGGCATATGTCTGACCAAGCATGAGCTGGATCAATTTTTGCTCAAATTTATCGTGTGTTAAACACCTGTTATTATTAATGTGAATCTAACAGCTAACTGATCACCTAAAATATATTTAATTATTTTTATTATTAGCTATAATTATTGTTGTTTTGTTGTTGTACATATGTAATTCGTATCAAGTTTCAAATGCAGTTCTTTAATATTATTTGTCCTTTAATAGGCTATTATTATTATTATTATTACTACTGTATTATTATTTCTAGTAGCAGCAGAAGTAGTAATAGTATGCCTGTTTTTGCAACACAATGTAGAGATGCTGTTTAAAAACATTATATAGGCCTATATATTATTATTATTATAAGTGATACTGACCTATCTATAACATCTAGAAAGCGTCTATTAGAAATTTTACATCATGCTTGCTCATGAGTAAAACAAAAATGTAAAAAATGATGATAAACAATTCTCCTTTCCCTTATATGTCATACTTGCGCGCAAGCTTTCCAAACTACATTTCCCATCGTGCATTGCTCGAACGCCTCCACCAATCAGATTCCTCGGCCTACCCTCCATTGAAAAACAAGAGGCTCGAGTCGAGACTGAAACCGTTGTCGGTGCATTGTGATTGTTTACACATAGGCCTATCATATATATTTTAAATATAATAAATGGCGTCGACTTTACTGTCACCCATGGTGGATTATTATAACGACGAGGAAGAGCTAGACAGTGTGGATGAAGATGAAGATCGCAGTTTCAGAGGCAGAGACTCGGAAGAAGGTGACTACGCACGATAATTTAAGTTTATTTACCTTTATATCCCTTTCACCTATGATTTATGGACTGAGATGCATGTTTAATTTGTTAACGAGTGAACTGGCTGTAGATTGGTAATGAAATGCTGGCTTTGTTTTACGTTACATGTGTGTCGAGTTGTTTTCTGTATAACGCCTATTTGCAACCTTGCCTGTGTCATTAAATGCGTATATTGGTATTTTTTAGACATAAATAATGGCTATGTAAGCATTTAAACGTATAAAGGTTATGCATTTTCTTATAGCTTCATGTTTTATGTGATATCTAGCCTGTTGGTAAACAGTTAACAGTTAGCACGCGCCAGGAAGCAAATGCATTAAATAGGATGCTTTGTTGTTATTGTTGTATTTTTCATACATGCAGCCTCGAAGTCAGCTGCTGGTGTCATAAACACACTAGAGATGAGACTGATGGAGAGAAATCAGACTTCAGAGATCAGATCAAGTGTGCATGACATCATTCATCTACTCCAGCTACTCTTAAAAAAATAAATAAAAATCAATAGTTAAGTTGCAATATAAGAGCATCTGGTGTAATGAATTATTTGTAGGTTTTTGTATTATTAATAACCAACTTTTTCAATATGTATCAAGCCCATCATGCAGTTTTGAGAGAAATAGAAGTATAAACACCTCAGCAGTGTTTAATACCTGATGATCTCATAGAATTAATTATTTTGTTTACAGAGCATATAGTATTGTATAGTAGGCCAGGGTTTGTCTTCATAGAAAAAAAAAAAAAGGTAATTTGGCGACATTGGCAGATGACTTTAAATAAAAAAATTAAATGGTATTATATGTATTGTGCTTGTGCATGCCGTTATCATGTCTTAATATTAACTTATAAACTACAAATCCCTCTTTATATGTAATATTTGTGCTTTTCAGACTTCACTGGTCAAATGGACAATCAAAATGAAGTAGTGAAATTGATAAAGAGTTCAGCATTTATTACAAATGAAACAAAAAATCTTGCCGGTTTGATCAATTTTGCATCCTTGCTGAATTAAAGTATTAATTAAAGTTAATGGTATATGCTTTATTAACAAGGTGTGTGTTGAACTTGGTCCCCCAAACTGTTTTAAGCCGAATTAACTCGTTTCAGAATGTCCCGTTCATCACTATAGACCACTTTCTTGAAACCAATGTGTTTATAAAGTCATTAAGTCAATTTCGACTTTTTAGAGCAATAATTTTGACTTTTTAAAGTCTAAAGTTTCACAAAGAAAGAATGCGTAACTTTATCGTTGCTGCCGCCGCCATGTCTTGGAGACGCTGTGTGTTTCGTTGTGAAAGCAAACTACTTTGTTTGTTCTTCCAAAAGAGGACACAACTAGAAATTAAGTCATTAAGTTGTATTTACAAAACTGTGTGGCACAAAGGCTGTTTCTATAAAGTGAGGCAGTTGCACGGACAGTCTGGCGCTTCTGACTCACAGCCTGTAAGTACGTTTTCATATTTAAAGAATATACCACTATTCAAACGTGAGTTTTGAGCAGTGTAGAGCAGCGCTTGTCATTTGTCGTTTCTCCGATCACAAATGCAGATGTGTTTTTATGTTTACGTGCCGCGATATGCAACACAATGCGTAAAAATACAGAACAAGTCATTATAATCAGTAATTATGTCCACACTGGATGCAACAAATGCCTCGTTTGTAATGGGTTTATTGTTTTTGTCTCGTCGAGCCGGGACACGCATCACAGTATGTTAAGGGGCGTTACATTTCCGTCACACACTTGAGGTATTCGGCCAATCACAATGCACTAGATAACTGGCCAATCAGAGCGCACCTCGCTTTTCTTTTCGGTGAGATTTGTTTTGTTAAACGACGAGTTTTTTAAGAGAGTGGTGTAGGGGAGGAGAAATAGTGTTGTGTATTTTGTAAATAATGTGTTTTTTGAACCTTAAACCACATAAACGCATTGCATTACACCAAATACACCAAATAATGTTCTTTTTAGCAACGTCATATGACCCCTTTAAAAATGAGATGAAACTGCCATGTATGTCCACTAGATGGTGGTGTATATGTGCAGATATCACTTCAATAAACTGGATGGCATCCCAAAAGGAGTTCAGTGGGGTCAAGTATGGGTTTTGTGCGAGAGAGTCCTGTCTTATCCTATAGTGTATAATTAATTTATTGCTACATTGTTTGTCGTTATTATAGACACAGAAGATGCCAGTGAAACAGACCTGGCCAAACATGATGAGGACGACTATGTTGAAATCAAAGAACAGTAAGTATTCCTACTAATTTACTACTAATCATTTTATTAATGACAAACGCACACAAAACTATCAGAATGAAAACAACATATATGACACATGTATGCTTTCAGCTGCATGTTATGAAATAAAACTGGATCATTTCTTTGAGATGTTGTGTTTATGTCTTGATCTCAGGATGTATCAAGATAAACTGGCTTCCCTGAAAAGACAGCTACAACAACTGCAAGAAGGTGACTGTAAATACACGCATTTTTTGCATTAATATTTTTAATAGCTGCTTGCGCTTGCTTAGAATGAACGGACTTATATTATTTAAATCCCTTGTGTTCATTCAAGCACTTCAGAACACATACACAGTCATAGAAATGATAATCTAATCTAATATAATTTCTATACGGCTGTCTTCAATCATAACACACACAGAAACAAACTGATTTCTCGTTTGCAGTTTCTAATAACTGTTGCACAGATATATTTATCAGATAACACAATATACACAATATAGCCAGTTGATCAACACATATCGCCATGATTTCGTAATGTTAAAGCATTTAAAGATAAAGTACGACCCCCTGTAATATTGTGATACTAAAATGGTTTACTGTACTTAAATAGAACAAATAAACAATTTCTTACCAAGAGCTGCTGAACGGTAAACTGGAAACAAAACATCTAATTCTTGCAATGTTTTTGAGATGAAAGTATGCTGATTTAGTTACTGCTTTGACATGACTACTGAAACTAAGGTCTGTCTCCAAAATCACACCAAGATTCCTGACTTGATTTTTAGTTGTTTGTCCCCTAGAGTCAAGATATGCATTCACCTTGAAAACTTCATCTTTGTTTCCAAATGCAATGACTTCAGTTTTTTCCTTGTTTAACTGAAGAAAGTTCTGGCATATACAACTGTTAATTTCATCAGTGCATTTGCAGAGGGAGTCAATGGGGCTGTAGTCATTTGGAGATAAGGCTAGGTAAATCTGGGTATCATCAGCATAGCTGTGATAGGTAATTTGGTTCTTTCTCATTATTTGACTTAGTGGGAGCATATACAGGCTAAACAAGAGCGGTGCCAGAATTGAGCCTTGTGGGACTCCGCATGTCATGGATGTCCACTTAGACTTATGCTCTCCTAGACTCACATAATAGCCTAAGTTGCACAGATATATTTATCAGATAAAACTATATACACAATATAGCCAGTTGATCAACACATATCATCATATCACCATGATTTTTTAATGTTAAAGCATTTAAAGATAAAGTACGACCCCCTGTAATATTGTGATACTAAAATGGTTTACTGTACTTAAATAGAACCAATAAACAATTTCTTACCAAGAGCTGCTGAACGGTAAATCAAAGGAGAGTTGCTTTATGATTTCAACTAAAAATGCATTTCCACAGGCACACTGCAGGAGTACCAGAAGAGAATGAAGAAGCTTGATCAGCAGTATAAAGAGAGACTTCGTAGCGCCGGTAAAGATTATATATAATAAAGCTTTTGTTCTCGATGTCAGTGTCAATATTTCAGGACTTTCAATTACATTATTAATGCTTAACTCATTTTCTGTCCCTCTCCTCCCATCTCTTTATCTTCTCAGACCTCTTTCTACAACTTGAGGTAAGCTGCAAATTACAGATTTTATGTTTCTGTAGATTTATGAACGGCTGCGACGGGTTAATTGATGTTAAATGTCTCGTAGACAGAGCAGGTGGAGAGGAACTACATCAAAGAGAAAAAAGCAGCGGTGAAGGAATTTGACGATAAGAAAGTGGAACTGAAGGAAAATCTTATTGCAGAGCTGGAGGAGAAGAAGAAGATGATTGAGAATGAGAAATTAACAATGGAGCTGACAGGAGGTTTTTTTGCGAGCCATTCTTAATGTTGCTGTTGTCGAGCATAAGATCCCATTCCTATAGCAGAATGTTTAGCTGTTCTCTTTTGTGTTAAAAGAAAAAAAAAAGAAGCTTTTTGTCTTGCGGAGCACAAAAAGAAACGTTTTTTTCATGCAGTGAACAAAGTCTAAAGGACTTTAAAGCTCCAAAAAGATTAAAAAAAAAAAAAAAAAAGTATCACTCTTTGGTGAATTCACAAGAGAAGTAGCAATGTCCTCTTCGTAAATGCATCATTCTTTTGAGTCAAAGAATGTTTGTTCTGATTTATAAAAGCACACTTAATGATTTGTTCACTCGTCCACAATTCAATACACAGACTCAATGCTCCAGTCACAGTGGTTAACTCACTGAAGAGAGGGCAATAATCAGTGAGAAAATACTTACATTTCGGTCTGTTCATCACACAAAGCTATTGTAAGACTTCAGAAGATACTCAAAATATATTTTTATGCTGTTCTTTCATCATTTTTTGAAGGTTGAAAGACATTGTAAAAAAAATTGACTATTACAGTTTTGACAATTTCTCATTTTTTGTTTCATTGACATTGCAACATATTTGTTTAGACCCCTAAACCTAGTTGGTTGTCTATTCATTCACTTTAGATTCCATGGAGATGAAACCTATTATGACCCGGAAGCTCCGGAGACGACCCAATGACCCGGTGCCTATTCCAGACAAGCGGAGAAAGCCTCCACCTGATATCCTCAACATAGCTGTAGAGACAGAGCACATGCACTGGAAACAACAGCTCGTCTTTTATTTAATTCCCCGAAGTCCATTTCTAGTGCTAGTCAACCTCTTTGGCACCAAAAACAACAATGGAATGCATGACCTTTAGCTGCTGTACCTTTAAGAGTTCATTATGTAAATTACCTATTTTTTTTTAATAAGCAGGTTTTCTTAACTCTCCTCACCTCAGTTAAACTATTTACTCACTGATGAGCAGATCATGGAGGATCTAAGAACATTAAACAAGGTAGGGTTACGTCTCAGCAAGACTGTAATTGGCTGCATTTTTATGAAGCCTAGCGAAGTAGAAATCTCACTGCCGCACAGATACAGTATTATAGTACTTTTTGGCCTAATTTTCAATATGTCTCATTCTACAGCAATACCATCGTCAATCAAGCTGTAATACACTTGCATATTCGTTTGCAGGCTTTGAGATGAGGAAAAAGTGTGATAGAAAAAGTTTCATTGAAATTTACATTTCATGAAAGTCTTCATGACTCACGTCTTGGCTTTGAAGAAAGGATCTTTAATTATTTATTTATTTATTTATTTATTTATTTATTTATTTATTTTCCTAAAAGCTCTCTATTAGGTAATAAAAAGTAGAATCCCCTGAAAATGTCATTGTGTTTTATCACTTAAAGTGATACATGAGAAAATTCATAA